>NC_080200.1:31774256-31796756 GCF_030028045.1 Hippopotamus amphibius kiboko | reverse complement strand
GCGGCGGGCCACGGGAGCGGCGCCGCAGCGGGCCCGGGGAGCGAGACGCACCGGGGCGCGGCCCCGGGGGCCGGCAGGCGGGACGGACGGACGGGAGCAGGCAGACGGATGGACGCAGACAGGGTGGGCGAGGCGCGGCTGGGCGGCGTCGCGCACGCGCAACGACACAGCGGCAGGAAGCCTCCGGGGGCGGGGGAGACGGGCGCGCGCGCCCCCGCGGGGGGGACCCGGGGGCCACCCCAAGGACACGGACGCGAGTCCGCCGCCGGGGCACGACACGGGGTCTCACCGCCAGAGGCCCTCCAGCACAGGGGCGGTCCCGCAGCACGCACGACGGCGCCTGGCCTCCTCGGGCCCCCGTGGGACCTCCTCGCAGGGGCTCGCGGCCGCCACCGCCGACCCCGGAGAGCCGCGGCCGGCCCGCGACAACACTCTCCCGCACGCGCACCGGTGCGCCCCCACACCGCCCACCTCTTCTTCCCCGTCGGGAACCGACAAGCACTCCACCAGGGGACGCCGCCGGCCGTGGCGGCCGGGGGCGGCACCCTCACGGGGCAGGGCCAGGCTCGATCCCGGGCGGGGGAAGGGGTGGGGGGCAGGGGCGAGGGCAGACCGGCGGCGACGGGGAGGGGGCGGCTCACACGCACGGCCAGGGCCACGGAGCAGGGCCGGGGGCGCCACCCAGGGGGAGACAAAGGGCCAGGGCACAGCCGGGCCACCAGGAAAACCAGCGCGGGGCCCCACCGCCCCACACCAGGGGGCGGTCCCGCCAACGCCTGGGACGCCGGCCGGCGCCCGCCACCCTCGAGGGCCTCCCCACGACCCGGCCCCGCCGCCGGGGCCTAGCATGCGACGGTTCCCCCCGCGTGCAGCGGAGGAGCCCGTCCACCCCTTCGCGCATCCATCTGCGTCGCCTCCACACATCCATCACCACCTCAGCCGACCCCAAGGGCTCACACGTCCTGGGGAAACGCTCCCGAGCCAGGCGGCCCGACCTAGGGCCACACACCGCCGCCGGCTGCGGCTCGAGGCAAGGGCAGGCGCGGCAGGGCTCCCCGTGGCTGCGGGACTGGGGAGCCGGGACCGGGGGGGGCCCCCCCTCCGGGCTCGCCAACGGAGGCGACCCCGCACGCACACACGCCACCCCGCGCCTCGGACACCGGCTCGGCTCGGCCCGGCGGGACCCTCCCCCGACTCGGAGGGGGGAGGCGCGGGCCACGGTAGGCAAAGAGCGGCGCTCGGCCCCACCGCGGGACCGGCGCACCCCTCCCGCGGAGGCGAGGGGGTCTACCCACGTGCTCTGGCAGTCGCCACGGTGGCCACTGCACACTTGGGAGGGGCGGCAGCTGGGGGGTTCGGTACCCCAAGGCTCCCTCTCGGATCGCTAGAGAAGGCTTTCTCACCGAGGGCGCGTCATCCCCCACTCAGCGCCTCTCCTTCGGGCCCGCAGAGGCGCTTCCGTGAGCCGCCTACACCTCCTCCAGTCGCCTGGAGGGGAGGGGGTCTGCGGTATGGGTAAGCACACGGCCCACGGGAGCGTTCGCGGCCAGGGCCGGGGCACGACCTCGGTAAGGCTTGCTGCCCTCGGGCTCGCCCCTCGGGCCCTCGAGGGGGAGCACGCCCAAGATGCGTGACACAGCCCCCTCTCTCACAGGCCCCGGCCCCCACGATCGCTCCCACGCCCGCGCGCAGCCCCCCACGTAGTGGGGACCACACGGGGCGTGCGCTCGGCCAAGCTCAAGCCCCCACGGCACGCCGCTGAGGACCAGCACAACGAGGCGGCCCCTGGCCCCACCGCCGGGGGGAACAGGCGGGCGCACCTCCCTTACCGTCTCGACCCCCC
This sequence comes from Hippopotamus amphibius kiboko, assembly GCF_030028045.1. NCBI lineage: Eukaryota > Metazoa > Chordata > Mammalia > Artiodactyla > Hippopotamidae > Hippopotamus > Hippopotamus amphibius. The sequence goes on along the minus strand of NC_080200.1, from coordinate 31,794,913 downwards.
CAAGAGAGAGCCGCTCACGGCACCCGCCACGGTGGCGGAGACCCGAGGAACACGCTGGGAAAGGGGAACAACACCACCGCTCGGCCTCGGGCACCTGAGGGACGACCTGGAGCGCTCCAGGAGCACCACGGAGGGCCAGGCGCGGCACGCTCGCACACCGACGGGGGGCGCGCAGCGTGGCGGCGGGGCGGCCCTCCCCGCCGCGGGGAGGGCCGCTCGCGAGGCGTACGCCAAAGAGGCACAGCGAGAGCGTCTGCTGCGTCCGAGGACCCCGGTCCCCGCCCACGCTGGGAGGCGGGGGCGGGAGACCGCGGGTTCGGGGCCGGAGGCCGCACCCCTGCCTTCCGCACACCCCGGCAGGCGGGGCGGAAGAGAGGCGAGGAGCCCGCGGACAGAACGAGAAGAGCGGTCCCGTCCCCCAGGAACGTCCGTCCCTCGTCTGGCACGGCTTAGGCCCAGCCCAGCGGAGCGTGGCACCACCACATCAATCGGTTGACCCACCCAGCCTAAAGCCACGGCGGGGGAGGCCCGCAGGGGAGGCACGGCGAAGACCCGTCACACGGAGGCCCGCTTCCGCCTCGCCGGCGCCCCTTCGTCTCGGGCAAAGAGCAGCCAGCCACCCCAGAACGAGAACGCCTGACACGGGGCACAGAGCCTGTGGGGTGGGGTCGTGCCGGCCACTCACCACCGGGTGCCTGCAGCGGGGGCAGCGCACAGGGTCGAGCACCCGACGCCACCTGGCCCCGCCGCCCTCGGGCTCAGCCAGAGGCCGGAGGCGGCACCGCGGGTCGGGGCAGCCGGACGCGCACGCAAGAGCCGGCGCGCAGGCCCAAGCGGGCAGCTCAAGCGGCAAGGACCGAGCCGGGCGTCAGACAGCCGCCCCCAGCCCGGAGTCCTGCCCGCGTCCGGAGCCCCAGCGTCTATCGGCGACAGACGCAGGAGAACACCGTGTCAGCACCTATCTGGTGGCAAAAAGGCCCCATTTCCGGCGGAAGAAATCATCGCGCCCGACAGCGGGGCCCACCCACGAGGTTCACGGGGGCCCCCGGAACCTCGGTCCGGCCACCTGCCCCCAACACTTCCCCATCCACACTTGCCCCGGAGCGCCCGGGGCCACCTGGTCGACCCGGGGATGGAGGGGTGGCAGAGTGGGCCGGGGACACGGGGGAGAGGGAGCGGGCTGGGGACGCCCTCCCCGGTCCCCCCACGCGGGCAGGCACCGGTCCATCCGAGTCTCCGGGCCAGGACTTGGTTCCAAGAAAGAAACACAGCACCCCTCCGAGCCGCCTCCGATGAGCGGGCCCCATGAGGGACCACGCCCGGGCCCGGGAGCCCCTCCCCGGGCCACCCAGTATGGCTCGCGCCAGTCCCCACCTCCCGGCCCGGACTCGGGGTGGAGAGCGGAGGGGGGAGACAAAGTCGCGTCCGACGACCGGGACCCACGCGGGCACGCTGACAGGCCGGGTGCACCCTCGCCGGCCACCTGCGCGAGCAGGGGCCGGTCCGTCCACGTCTCCGGACCCATCGGGACTTGAACCCATTTCTCCAGGGAGACGCCCGGAGCCCACGGGGCAACGCACCCAGGCCCGGGCCAGCCTCTCCGGGTCACCGCTGGCGGCCCAGGCCGGTCCTCACCTCTGGAGTCCGGCTCGGAAAACCATCGGCCCGAAAGCATCTGACGACCGGGACGCACGCGCGTCCACCACCGAGCCCGTGGCGGCCTCCACCGGCCTCAACGCTCGGCCCGAGCCGGTCCCCACCTCCGGAGCGGGACGCGGGGGGCACCGGGAAAGGGAGGTGGGGGGGGTCGGGGAACGAACGCTCCCAAGGGCGGCCCAGGAGAAGGCCGGGCCACCAAGTCCCAGGCGCTCCGGGCGCGGCAGACCCTCTCCTCTCCCACCGCGGCGGCACGACCCGACATGGGTTCCCGCGGCCGGAGGGGCACGGGCGCATGCTGGTCGACCCGGCCAGGCGGCCCCTCAGCCCCGGCTCGGGAGCGCGGCGGCAGTCACAGCCCCATAGATCTGCAGGCCCAATCTCAGGCGACAGCAGGAGGCGCCTACGCCTCGGCGCCACCGGGGCTGCCAGCACCAGCGTCGCCCGCCTCCCGGAACTCTGCTTCGGGCCCGGCGGCTGAGTCACAGCCCTCGACAAGGTCGCCGGAGCTCCGGAGGGAAGGGACAATATAAAAGCGGCCGCCAGGTGGCGCCCGACAACCGGCTCGAACGTCCCCGGGCCGGATCCCGGTCGCCGGCCGGCCACCGAGGACGCCGGAGCGCCGGGCCGCCCAAACGCCCGAGCTCCTCCCGGAGCGGGGCGGGCGTCCCGCGCGGCCCCGAGGGGTCCGCCTCGGAGCTAGCTCCCGGCCCGACACGACACGACACGACACGACACGGCGCGTCCCGATCCCCGGCAGCACACGGGGGCGGGGGTAGCTGGCAAGATGCCGCCGGGAGGCTGCCTGGAAGGGGACGCGATTCCAGGCCATGGGGGGGGGGGGGGGCGCGGGGAATTCCACGGAGACGCCCACAGTGCCACAAGCGAGATCCCCAGCTCCCCGGAGGGTGAGAGGGAGGGAGGGAGGGAGGGAGGGAAGGCGGGGACCAGCGAAACGAAACCAGGCAAGCGCTCAGAGAACGACGCAGGAACTCATCCCTTCTGGCACGGGGAAGGGCTTTGGAAAGCTGATACGCAGAGCCCGGAAGCTAGAAACGAAAGTAAACATACACTCTGGCCCCACACAAATGGAAACAAACATCTATTTCCGCACAGACCGCGACAAAGTCCAAAGAGAACACATGGGTGCGTGGGTGGGGAACATGCCCTTGAGGTCAGAACGTGGATTTCAAAATGGACTGACCACAGTCACCGGCGGGCGGGGGCAGGGGGGCGGGGAGCAGCGAGTCAACAGCCATCCACTAAAGAAACCGCGTTCCAGGACATCTACACAATGCAACGTGGTGAGTGTGCGTGCGTGCGTGCGTGCGTGCGTGCGTGTGTGTGTGCGCGCGCGCGCGCGCGCGCGTGCGTGTGAGAGAGAGATTTACAGTAAAGGTTCACAGTGACCTGTCGTCCCACCAAAATCAAACCAAGCCAAACTACCAAAAAGTCAAAGTCAAGCTCTGGGACTGCTGTGGCCCTTCAAGGAGTACGTAAAGGCACACACACATGTACGTGTATGCACACGTGTACACGTACAGACACACACACGTGTACACGTACACACACACACGCATCTGAAAACCTCAAGCATGTCCCATAAGAGGTTCCTGTCCAAAACAGGGCAAGGCCTCATGCAACGCAGCCCCCCCAGAACAAGCAACCCGATGGGGAAAGTGGGCAGGAGGCCTGAACAGAGCAGACCAAGACCAGGCATTTTCATCCACAAGGAAACAAAGCCAGAAAAAACCAACAGAAAACAACGCCCACAAAGGAAACAAAGCAACAAGGACGACGACCCCCACCACTCCAACAGCAACCGCAACACAGTTTTCCACTGTCAACAAAGCAACCAACAGTACCTTTCTTGGGGGGTGGGGGCGGGGACAAAACCAAAAGCCAAAGGAAACCTTTCCCTGAAATACAAGAAACAACTGGGGCTGCCTAGCTGGCGCACTACTTAAGAATCCGCCCGCCACTGCAGGGGACACGGGTTCGATCCCTGCTCCAGGAAGGTCCCACATGCCGCGGAGCAACGAAGCCCGTGAGGCACAACGACTGAGCCCATGTGCCGCAACTCCTGAAGCCCCCGTGCCTGGAGCCCGTGCTCCGCACCAAGAGAAGCCACTGGCAATGAGGAGCCTGCGCACCACAACGAAGGGGAGCCCCCACTCACCGCAACGGAAAGAAAGCCCGCGCACAGCAAAAAAAGACCCAACGCAGCCCATCAAATACAGAACCATTTTTTTTTTAAATGGAGGGTATGATAGAAAGCGCTGGCATTTCTCTGCACAAGCATACACGGCCAGGCCCAGGATCTGGAATCGCGACAGCAAGTTCCAAACGGCAGAGGAAAGTGGCTCCTGACGGGACACCTATTTTTCACGCTGAGAGAGACCACCACCATGTCATGCTGGAGGACTCAGAGATATCACCTGGCGCCTGACAGAATGGCTCCCCGACAACAGATGACACTACGGAAAACAGCACAGAAGTCCCTGAAAGCACTGCACCAACAACTACCACGTGACCCAGCAACTCCACTACGTGCCCACCGAGGGGGTGAGGGTGACACATACATACACGTGTATGTGTATCCACACCTATCCCTATGTAGCCATAGTTAGGGACATACCGATAGCGCTCTCTGTGTGCATACGTCTCTACCTAGTCACACACAGGCGCGCGCGCGTTTATGACTCAACCCTACCAGGGAATGAGGTCTTGCCATCCGCGGAAACATGGAGAGACCCAGAGGGTATTGCGCTACACAAGATACCTCAGGTCGCGAGACTATCATGTCTGTGAAGAACGTACACAGCAATACACACACATGAACACAAAGAAGGAACCGCAAACAGGTTCCTCGACACCTAAAAGGAACAAATGGGGGGTGGCCAGAGGAGGGAGGGAGGGGGGAAGAGGGAGACGAGTGCAATAGGTGAGGGAGAGGAAGCGGTGCCCACTTCTAGTTATGAAATAAACAACTCACTCGCAGGATGTCATGTACAGCAGGCGGAATAGAGTCCATCCTACTGTCATGACATCGAATGGTGACAGACAGTAACGAGACTTATCACGGAGATCCCTGGGCCATGTGTAAACATAGCCACTCGCTAGGGTATACACCTGAAAACCAATATACTCTTGTCAGTCTGTTAGACTTCAATTTTAAAAGGGCGGGGGGAGGAGGGAGGGAGGGGGGAGGGGGGCAGAGAAAGGAGCAAGAGGAAGAGGAGGGTGGTGGGGGAGGAGGAGGAGGGGGGGAGGAGGAGGAGGAGGAGGAGGAGGAGGAGGAGGAGGAGGAGGAGGAGGAGGAGGAGGAGGAGGAGGAGGAGGAAAAAGATGGCTTGCCTTGAAGAAATCAACAAAAGGAAAGAGCGAGAGAGACAGAGACAGAGGCAGAGAGAGACGCGAAATCAAGAGTGGACACTCAGGTGACTGCAAGAGTTAAGGGAGATTAAGACAAGAAACAAACTCCCAACAGTAGTTTGGTAAGTCCAAAATCAAGATTTGGATATCATGCTGGCATCAAGCACCAACCCTTCTAAATGGACACAAAGACACACAGGCCTCCCTCACTTGGGGCGGGGGGGTCGTCAGGACCAGGAAATGACCATGCAAGCGGAAGCTGGAAAAGGCAACCTTGTTCATCCACGGCGGAAACATACCATGGTCCCACAGCATTCAAAACATTGTATCAAAACATGTACAAACGGCTCTTCCTCACTCCCAATGAAAACTGCAGAGAACGTCCAAAACAGCCAACGTGTGATTTGCTTAGCAGATTGTCATGGAGAGCCTCGACCAGAAAGCATCGCTTTCGGTTTGTAACATCATAGGAACAGCAGTCTCAACAGCGCTTGCCTTCTTGGCGCAGTATCATTTCTACGCCTGGATACACAGTCCTACTTTGGGGTGGGGGGGTGGGGGTGAGGGAGCCCTGCCAGCAGTTCCTATTTTTCAAAGCAGACCTCTTCCCCCTCCCCCCAACCACCACCACCATTTTTCTTATTTTTTTTCTCTTTCCTCTGGTCTCAGGTTCTGCCCAATCCAGTCCACTGGCCTCCATCCCAGGCCACTGTGGGCTGTGTGTACAGATTTGCAAGATGAAGACAGTTCTCCCCAGAGAACCGGGCAGCCGCCCGGCTGAGATCTAAAAACCGATCTGCTCATGCAGTTCCACTTTTTCTTTTTCTCTTTTAAATGGGCTTCTTTCTGTCAAGGAGAAGATTTCCAAATCAAAAGGAGACCGAAAGATTTCTAGGTTCCACAGCTTCAGGATTCCATGGATCGGGGGTGTCAAAAAGTCTGCGCAGGGCCTTCAGTAAAGGCCGTCTTTCTCAGCGCACACAAGTCAACCCGAGACCAAGGCAACCTGAGGGCAAAACCCCTCGCTTGATTTCATTTCTCCCATTAGGCCCCGAACATCAGAGCGCGTGTGACAGAGAGAGAGAGACAGAGAGAGACAGAGACAGAGACAGAGACAGAGACAGAGACAGAGACAGAGACAGAGAGACAGAGAGAGAGAGAGAGAGAGAGAGAGAGAGAGAGAAACCCCACAAAAGAGAAACAAACGAAAACCCCAGCAAAGGTTCCATACATTGTTCGCCAGGATTGGAAGTGATGACGTCGTTGCGGGGGAGGGGGAGAATTATGCGGAGGGCACTTGCAAACCTCGCGGTTGCAGCCAGCAGGTGCTGACAGATACGTTTTTGAAACCGGCTGGCGGCGCCCTTGAGCTTCCTACGGTTCTGACCATACCCGTTCTCAGGGAGGTGGCTGTGGAGCCCAGGATAGGCCACGCCAAAATGCACCTCCGTGGCACAGTGATCATTTGGCGTGACGGTGACCTCAAGCAGGCGGCCAACACAAGAGGGACCCTCGGGCTCTTCTTTGTGTCTCCCTGAAAGCGAGACATCCATCTCTCTCGCGGGTGAAAGGCGCACTCCCTGCATCTGCACCTGGAGTTAGGAGGACGCTCCGATCCCCAAAGTAGGGAATTCATTGGGGCCGAGAAGCCTAGGGAGACAGACACTGTGACTTCTTTCAGGGACCCCCCCCAAGCCCAAACTCTGTTTAGATTCTTCCTTCCCTCAGGGCGCACCCGAAAGCTAAGTCTCTCGGTCTGATCCCTGTCTCACACATGTACTGTCCCTTGGTCTACACAGTCGAAAAGCTGCCCGCCTCAGCCACTTCTCACGGCTAGAAGGTAAAACAACAACAACAACAACAAACGAACACGTGTTCCCGCTCCCGCTTCCTCTATCCGCCTTGAGTCCATGTTAGGATGAGTCCAGCCACGAGGACTCAAGAGGGGCAGAGGGGGAGATTTCCCCCTCCCCCAAACAGGAAGGGGTCTGGAACTCTCTTCCCAGTGGCCACCCAGCTCAACTCTGGGTGCCTGAACCCTAGTTTGCCTCCTTTCGAGTTTTAAATGCTCTTCCCTGGGTTAGAATCACAAGGAGAGATGCTCACGCATGTATGTCTTCCAAGTTTTACGTGACATGGGGCAGCCCTCCTAAGAAAGCAAAGAAAGACTCAGAGAAGTGGCAACACCTACAATCTCTTCGGTTCTGCTGAGGAGAGGGAGGAAATCTGGGAAAGTAACTATACTATGGCCCGGGCTGGCGGGCGCCGGGGTGGGGGGGGTGTTAAGGGAGCTAAAGGAGGATGAGATTTCTTAGAAACTCATTCTTAGGCACAGAAACATTGGATGGATGCGGGACCCCACCTCTTCTTTTCCCTTGTGTTGGGAAGATCATTTGGCTCCTGCCAGCTGGGGTTTCATGCCCCCACGAATCATCAGGCGAGTGCTCCGGAGAAAAGAGCGAGAGCACAGGTCAGGAGAACATGGAGAAGATGGCTGCCGGATGCCCGGGGCCACACGGATGTCTTCGGGGGCACAGGCACGTCCACGATCTGTGGACCATGTCTACGGCAGATTGGGTGTGTAGGTCATTTTGAACAGGCTCCCATCCACCTGCCCTCATTGGGGTCCTGTCTCCAGCTCCCCTGAGCGGTGCCGTCACGGCCAGGTGAAGACAGGGCTCCTCCAGGGGCGGGCCCGTGCCAGAGAAAGGGAGACGGCAGTGAAGTCCTCGAGCTTCGGGTACTTCTACCAGAGTGACTCTCCTTCATCAAGTCCCCGGCAGGTGGAGGGACACGTCTTTCTGACACGGTGGGGCCAGGGGAGGCTTAGAAAAAGGCTTCTGACAACCGCACCATCAAGTATGAGCTCTCCGTTTCCTTGACGGAAGAGTCCCCCACTCTCCCAAGTGGTAGAGCTAGGAACGGGCCCCTCGGGTCCCATCTTACACGTGAGAATGACATGCTGACTTTACCCCTCTTCAAGGCGGAGTTTGTAAAAGGTCAGCCCTGGAGGAAGGACCCAGCTTGTCAGTCCTCTCATGCTATCATCCAAGCCGAGGAGAGCCGTGCCAGGCCTCCACGGAAGGAATACGGCGGTCGGCTGCCTTTGGAGAAGATGGCTCTGTGAGCAGCAGCGTGGAAACCAACCGAGAAGCAGGGGCCACTCTAGAGGCCAGCAGGGTCCTTAGGGGCCCAGCCAGGCCAGGCCAGGCCAGGATGGAGAGAGGGGATGGAGCCGGACCTTTGAGGCCCTAGCCTCCACAGCACCTGGGATTCTGCTGGGATTCTTGAGAAACTCGCTCCACATTCTAGAAGGGCCTGCGTGTCACAAAGATACGAAGCCATACTTTCCTTAAAGAGCACCTGCCCTCAGGAAGTGGCACTCAGCACGCTCGCTGGTGATGGGCCAGACACACCCATAGACACTCAGGTTCCAGGGAAAAGCTTTGCTCAGCTCTTTCTCCCCTTGCGTCCTCAAAACACAAAGCCATCGCTTCCGGATACCAGGGAAGCTCTCAGGTAGGTTTGTGCTGGGGCGGGCGCCAACTAGAACTGTGAAGAGGGGAGATCGGAGCCGCAGAAGCTCTGGGGCCCCGAGGAAAGACGCCGCCGCCGATCCACCTCTCGCACCTTCCTCTCAGCGGGAGGGCCAGGGACTCTCCCCCCGCACAGGATCCTGGCCACACACGAGGGAGGGCCCACACCCACTGTCCTGCTCCTCTTTGCCTGGGGTGGGTTCAGAGACACTGGACTCGGCTCATCCCTCTCCACAGCGGCGCGTCCCTCTCCACAGCCGTGCACGGCAGGCAGCAGAGCAGAAGAACAAGAGCTGGCATCGTCCACCGTTCCCAGAGCTGCTCCATTCCCGTCCACGCGCATCCGGATGGGGCGCACAGACAGGGCGCCCGTCCTGAGGTCACCGTGTCGCTCCAGGTGCGGACTCCCGAGATGGTGACATCTCGGTCGAGGAGACCGTCCCCTGTGAGACCACAGGCTTGGCAGTATTGCCGAGAGCATGCTTCGTGGGCCATCTGCAATTCCATGTCACCGGAAACATACCGTGTCAAACTTGTGCTCGGCCTCCAAGTCAAAGGGCTGCCTGAGGACTTTGACCGACAATTCCAGTTGCTCCTGGCCTAAGAGACACAACTTCTCCCAAGAAAACAAACCGTAACACAATGTAAAGTCTGACCTACCTCCAGACGCGTGTTTGACGTGGCACGGCCATGTCCGGAGGCTCATGTGACTTCCATGCGGGGGCAGCCTGGGAACCGCCTTTCTGAGTCTCCCCCTCCCCGTGCGACCCCAGGGTAGGGCTGGTGCGAAGAGAACGCTGGATGGGATGTAGGCATTGGAAGTGAAGCCACAGCCAAGGCTCTCTGCAGGCTGTCGCCATCCCACACGGTGACAGGTGGGCACAGAGGTGCAGGGTGGAAGGCTGTCCATCCACACATACACACACACACACACACACACCCACCCACCCCCGCCGCCCTGCGTCTGGCTAGTGTTCCCAGCTGGTGCCCCCTGGACGACAGTGGCCCAGGCCACTCCTGGCTGCCTGGCCGCAGATCCACCGAGGGACAGCTGTGCCTTCCCCCGAGTCTCTCCATGTCTCCCCTGTGGCCCCGCACATCGGTGGCTACCTTTCCCTGTGGGCGCTGACAGCTCCATCGGCACTGCCACCTCCGCCACTGCCACCGGGCACTCAGAGGACTGAGAGCCACAGCCTTCCCTCCCCTCCCCTCCTCCGCAGCCCAGCCCAGCCCTGCCCTGCCCAGCTGCTCCCAGGCCTCTGGAAGGTCCAGTTCCTAGAACGAGGTCTTCATTCCTGTGACTCCCACGGTGTCTCTGCTTCCATGACACAGACCGGCTATGTTGTCCCGACAGTAGGACACACACAGAAACCCTGTGCGAAAATCATGAGGCTGACAGCATCATTCGTCATCTGAGACAGAAAATCAATACAGATATCGTATTAAATACACATAATTATACGTAGGGGTGTGTGTGTGTGTGTGTGTGTGTGTGTGTGTGTGTGTCTGTCTGTCTGTCTGTCTGTCTGTCTGTATCTCACTGCAGTATTCACACAAGCATTGCCAGCCAAGCAGAACCTCAGGTCTCTGTGATAATTGTCCCTGGGGATGTTCTGCCGACTGTCACGCAGAGACCGTCGTTGTACGGAGACACAGGTAAAGACGTGTGTTTGTCAAGACAGGAGAACACAGAAAACACATCCTGTTTCACAGGGATGAACTAGTGTCATGATGCCAACCTGGGGACACGGGCGCCCGTTCATGCTCCTGGCCAGGCCCTGCAAGCATTAGGGGACCATCGCTTCTGTCCTTGTATGGGCCGCTCACTGCACCGAGTTCTTAGTCACCTCACGTAGCCCTCACCGCAAATCCACACCTTGAACGTGGTCCTCCTTCCTCATCGCCACCGCCACCACGTTCCTCCTGGTCTCTTTAAACGCGCACGCGTCCCTGGTGGGTGGGGTAAGGAGCCAGCTCCCCCCACCCCACCCCACTCCGGTGCCTGCCTGCCTGCCTGCCTGCCTGCCTGCCTGCCTGCGTGCGTGCGTAGAGTAGAAGCAGGGAATGTTCTGTCGTTCCCCCTTCCCAACCCGCGAACGAAGGAAACCTTCGTGTATCTTTCTATACTTTATGTGCTGTCGCCTACATGTGTTCCCCCATTTTTCTTTATCCACAAGAGCTCCCTGCAGTCCCCACTCTCTGTATGAACGGCATTCACACACGTCCAAAGTGAATTTATTTCAGCTTCTATCGGGTGGCATATCCAGATAGATCCTTTAGGTCAGGAAGCACAGAAACACAGCCAAGTCGAGTGAGTGCTGAACCAGAGTCATTTAGGAATCCTATGAGGTGACCAGTGTGGAAGGAGCATGTGTTCCAAGGCACTTCTTTTGATGTCTTAGGTTTACCTAGCCAGCAATGCAGATCCCATGAAAGTGGGCAGAGATCTTTTCTCCATAGGCTCTCCTGTTACGGAACGCAAGTGTGTTCCCGTGCCCACGGACGACACACAGTGAGGCCAAACAAGGGGACACGTCAGAGTTTGGGGCAGGGGAAGGTTTCTAGCATGGCCGAGCAAGGGGAGGGTGGGAATCTTTCTTTTCCAGAAAAGTTAGAACTTCTCTCAAGTTGCATGGGCCCAGAAAATGCTTTCTCCTCTTCGATCATCAGTCAAGGAAAGGTAGCACCTGGTTTTTCACGAGGAGATTTTCTTCCTAATTCCAGTTATCTTATAAAATAAAGAAGAAAAATTATGTTAATGTTTCACATAAGCGTCCAGGACTATTTCACTTCCATGATTTGAAGAAATGTTATTTTCTCTCCAACTGACACTGTCCTTGAAGGACCAAGCTAAACTTCTAAGGAGCCAAATTCCAAATAATTTTGAGACTAGGAAATACAAAGTGTAGTGTCATAGATTGATTGATGGATCCATTGATTTCATCAGACAGCAGTCATCACTTCTAAGATTATTCGAACACCACTAACGTTTGGGTAACAAAGTTGAGATGTCTGCGCTCGAGCACGTGCGCGCGCGCGCGCGCGCGCGCGTGTGTGTGTGTGTGTGTGTGTGTGTGTGTGTGTGTGTGTGTGACTCATAAGGGGATGTTTTCCATAGCTGTGCACTATGGCACTGCAGGATCTCTGGTTGCTGAGTACCCAGAGGTGGAAGCCCCGATACAGAGCTTGGACTGTGAAGTTATGCATGGGTTCTCAATGGTGTGTGTGGGGTCGGCCCCCCTAATCCCCCATGTTGGTTGTTCAACGGTCAACTCTAATATATAGATCAGAGAGGATATCATCCATGTGCTTCATATGAATAACTTTCCCAAATAATCTTTATCTTTTTCAAAGGAAGACATCCTGTAATCCATTTCATAAGATGCTATTGGGAACCTACTCCCCCAGCATGTGAATTATCCCTACAGAGCACAAGATCCCTGAGAAGGAGGAGCCCTGGACGCTGAGACACCAGGAAAGTAGGCTTTTAGATGATATTTTCTGCTTCTCATGAGATGACGGTGTCTACTGATCCTATTCAAGTGTGTAAAATGAGAGCCCCCTGGCAAGGATCAGCAGAAGGTCTTTGCTGCTGGGCCCTGGGCTCTTCCTTTCAGTGGGGAGGCCAAGAGCCTCAAGAAGGAAGGAAGGAAGGAAGGAAGGAAGGAAGGAAGGAAGGAAGGAAGGTAGGTGGGAGGGAGGGAGGGAGGGAGGGAGGGAGGGGAGGGTTTGCCCGGTGCCATCAGGCCCGTGTGTCACCCTAAAGAGAAGGGCAGCCATCGCCACTGCTGGAATCATGTCCCCATTTCCTGGGCAGGACATTCAAGAAGGCCTCCTCCTGTGTGTTTCGTGCATCACCTCGACGGTGCCCCCAGGAATAGTCACCGGAGGGAACTGTGCAGCTGAGCCAACCTGCCTGGGAACACGGCCTCCTTCCTTTAAGAAGTGGAAAACTCGCCCAGTGCTCTCTCTGTTGTTGTTTTTCCGGTCCTTATCCTTGTCCTTGTCGTCGTCGTCGTGGTCGTCGTCATCGTTACTGTTGTTAACAAGTGAATGAGAGTGAGTCAGAAAGAGAAAAACAAATATTGTATATTCACACATATATGTGGACTGCAGAAAAATGGTACACATCAACTGGTGTGCAAGGCAGAAAGAGAGACACAGATGTAGAGCACAAACATATGGACACCAAGTGGGGAAAGCGGGGAGGGTTGGGGGGGAATGAATTGGAAGATTGGGGTACCAAATTGTACACTCTAAATATATACAGTTTATTGTAAAACATGAAAAGAAAAAAAGTTAAGAAAAAGTGAATGATGCCTCCGTCTAGAGGAATACTTGGCAGTTATTATGTTCAGGACCATTTCTTTTTCTGCCATTGATGGAAAACTCCTTGGATCCCGTTAGCATTTATGGATTCAAGGAGTGCAGTTCTTCATAGGTTCTGTCACGTCGTTAGGAGGGGAATCCTCATCAAGTTGCTTCAACCAGGACTATGTGTCCTTCAGATGCGGAGATGGAAATGAATGGTGCTCTGCGGGGCGGTGGGGGGGCGGGGGCGCGATGATAGGCACCCAGGACTCCTTCCCCCAGGCCTCCTTTTGTTCCCTCACTGCTTCCTGGAGAAGGGACACCCCCCCCCCCACGCACACACCGTCTAGGTGTGCTATTTGCTGTCCATAATTTCCCGTGCCCTTTGGGCATGGCTGATAGAGACGGACATGAAGCAGCAGGACGGCAAGCTGGCACCTGGGCCTAGGGAAGTTTCACAAGTGAAATATCAGAACTGGAGCTGGGACAGACATGCCTCCCCTTCCCGGGGCCGGGGGGGGGGGGGTGCGGAAGCTGGGCTGGGGGAGCTGGAGACGAGGGGCACAGAGAGAGGCAGGGAAGGGAGGCCCCACGTGGGCCTGGGAGAGACGGGGATGGGGAGGGCGGGGCGGTGGGGGGCAGGGGGCCACTGCTGACCGGCCTGGGTTCGGGTTCCCTGTCCCCCGTCCTGCTGAGAACGTGCCTTTGCTTCCTGCCCTCAGGTGTGCGAGAGGAGCACGTTTCTTTTCAATAAAGACCAATACATCATGTCACACTATGTTTGGTTTTGCTTGTTCATGTTCCAGACGAGGCCAACGAACTCTCCCAGGGGAGGTGTGGGTACAAAGGATCTGACAGGATGGGAGGGTGCGGGTCTGCGCATGGGCCAAGAAATCCAGAAAATCTGTCGTAGCTGAGACTCAGGCCTTTTTCAGAAATAGGCCAAGAGAGTTCAGCTTTGACCATTCCCTGCCAAGCAGTCATCACAGGTGCTTCCTGGAAGGGATTGAGTTGCAGAAACCAGCGTGGCCCGCAGCCCTCAGGCCTCAGCCCGGCAGGCAGGCAGGCAGGCAGCGGCTATTGTCTGTTGGTCCCGCCCCCGCCCCCGCCCCCGCCCCCGCCCCCGCCCGCTTCTCCACCGCTCGCTCCTTCCCAAGTCGCCAGGGCTGATAGTTGCCGGGAGAGGGGGAGGGGAAGTCCGGACGCTTCATTCCGCAGGGCCTTGTTCAATCGCTTCATTCAAATGCAGAATGCTCTCCGGTCAGATCGGGAGCCTTTGACTTTGCCTCGAGCTCCCCTTTATCGAACGGCTTTTTTTTTTCCTTCCCCAATTTCCCCACCCTTAGGCTGCCCCCTCCAAACTGCAGGGAGGGAGGGAGGGAGGGAGGGAGGGAGGGAGGGAGGGATGGGTGAAGGTTGTGTGAGAACTTCTCCTTGTCTCAGGCAAATAGGAGTCCCCTCTTTTTCCTAACCCAGGAAACCCCACTAAACCATTTGAGAATCACGGACATGCGTGGAAGCAAACGTCTTAACTTGAGATCGTGCTCTGCTGTGGGAGGACAGAAAGGAGGGCCAGAATGTCCGGTCTTGTGCTGTCCAGTTCTTAAGCGACTTGAATTCAAGGAGACACATTTTGGGGCGGCCTACTCTGAACATATTGAAAGCTGACCTGGTGACTGTGTGTGTGTGTGTGTGTGTGTGTGTGTGTGTGTGTGTGTGTGTGTGTGAGAGAGGGAGAGGGAGATGGAGGGAGGGAGGGAGGCGGGGAGGGAGGGAAAGGGAGAAAATAGGTTAGTAGAGGCCTCCATTTCATGGAAACTGTTTCTGAGTTCTGAGAACAGGTCGGTTCTGTGAAACAGTTATCATATCTCCTCTCAGGAGGCAGTGATGTTGATGGGCTCCCAAAAACTAGGCCTGTGGTGCAAGCAATCAGGTTATTTCCTAAGAGGCACTTGTATGGAAACCAAAGGAAGACAAAGGTCCATCACTGGAGCCGATTATAAACCAGTGGGGGGGGGGGGGGAGCGTGTGGGGGGCGGTGTCAGTGAAGAAGATTTGTAGATGTTAGGGTGGAAGCAACTTTAGCAGTTTGAAATGGCTGTGATGATGTCGGGTGTTTGGTTCGACTTTCAGAGTGGCTCTCACAGAAACAGGCACCAGGATGGTTTCCACAGGAGCTGTGGTGGCCATGTCTCTAAAGTTTTCACCAAGTCCTCCAGCTTCGGTCTGTAGGGCTTCAGGCAAAGGGCCGTTTTCGTTGTCAGTGATGCCAAGTCAAAAGGGTGGGCGAAAGTGGGAAACATTCATGGAGAGAGTTGTAGCCAGATATTGGGGGCAACTTGAAAGACTTCAGGATCCAGTCCGGTTTTCAGGTGAAAAGCAACACCCTAAGGAAAATGAATAGCACCAGAATCTCATATCCACAAGTGTGTATTCCCGTTTTATGGAAACGTAACGTGGGCCTCTAAGGAACGCGTGCAAGTGACTCTCTTGCCAAAGAAATAAGGAGCCTCACGGAGAGTTTCTGAATTCTGGACGGAGCAGGTAGGGAGAAAAAGAGAAGTGATTCCATTTTGCTGACAAGGGTACAAGTCACCAAATGGATGTCCAACTTTTAAAATAAATTGGGTTTTGTTTGTTTTCATTTTCCCTTGTAGCTGGTAAAGAAAAGATTTCACAATCCGTCCTGTTCTCTCTCTCTCTCTCTCACTCAGGTTAGGAGATTCTTTTCTGTTTGAAATAATGGAATGGAAGCATTTATAATGTCGTGCAGTTTCAGGTGTACAGCACAGTGATTTAGATAGAAAGATAGGTAGATAGATAGATAGATATAGATTCTGTTTCAGATTTTTTTTCTCTTATAGGTTATTACAAAGTATTGAGTATAGTTTCCTGTGCCAAGTCGTAAGAGCTTGTTGATTATCCACTTTACGTATAGGAATGTGTATATGTTCATCCCAAGCTCCTAAGGTATCCGCACCCTGGCCCCCCCCCCCCCCGCCCCCAGCGGCTTCCCCAATCAGTCCTATTGTAGACAAGTAGTCATACACACACTATCATCCTAGTCCTCAGTTCATTCAGCCCCACGTAGGTCACTCGTTCTTCTCGGAGTCCAGTTTTCCCATCGGCCCTGTCAATCTTGCCTGATGATTGAGCGTGACTGGAAAAGTGATGGTCCCAAGAAGTTTGCAAGAGCTTTTGTGAAGGCTCATAGGACTTGCCCAGCGAAGTGGGTGCCTTGATCACTGCAGGCTGTGGAAGGTATACCCAAAGTGGCAAACACAATTTTTTTTTAACCGTCTCTATGCCATGGTGAGGACAGAAGGCTTGCAGCAAGGGAAGGCTTCAACCCACATGGAAACCATACTCACCGTCACAGGAACGTTTGGATGACCCTTACTACGTGCCAGTGGAGTGAAGTCCAGTGGCCGGGGCTCAGGGGTTCCTGAGAGAGGAGGTCTGACGCCTCTGGGGACAAAGAGAATTGTTTTCCCCCAGGGTGACAAGCATGACAGGTCAGCCATTGCAGGTAACCTGTAGAAATCTTCCCACCAGCATCTATTTACAATTGGAGCCATTCGAAATGCACCAAGGTGGGTGGCGGAATGCGGGGGGCGGCGGGGACCTGGGGGGGGGGGGTGAGGTTCCCCAGGAAGCCTGAGACATGGAGACCCAGTGGCCGGCCGGGCTGCTGCCCCTCTCTGGGGTCTGCTGTCCCTCTCTGGGGTCTGCTGTAGCCCCGACCCTCTGTTGAATGGACAGAATGGAATTGATCCACGTGTGGCCCCCCCCCCACCCCCCATCATCTTTCAAGAGGCTGTTGTTGCCGCCTCGGCATGAAACTCGGGTGGAATATCTCCTTGATACTGGGCTCAGTCCCTGTCGTGTGAGCCTCCATTTGGACGACCGAAAACCCTGTATGCCAGGGCAGAGAAGAAGGATCCCATCATTTCCAGAGCAGTTGGAACACACCCGTGTATAGACACAAGCCAAAGAAGGCTTCACGTTCCTTCCTCTTCGACAATGCTTCCCATGTCAGGAAACCTCTCCAGGAAGCCTACTCCGTTTCATGGCTCTGCTTTCGAAGGAGAGAGAACACATTCTTGAGCTAGGCCCTCTCCTCTTGGATCCTCTCTCAACATGCATTCTAAGTGCAAAAGACTTCATGTGTCATTCGGTTTGGGGGCAAATGTGTCCAAAATACCCCAACGAGTGTAAAACAGTTAGATAGGTCACTGGGGAACAGTGCCTCCTTAGCCACGTCACCCACATCCCAGGGAAAGACTTGCTAGGCAAAGAGAGACGCCTCTTTCCTTGTGAGCCAACCCTGGCTCTTTGAATATCAAGAGGACTAAGTCCACGTGAGTCCCCCAAGACCTGATAAAGGTAACCTAGAAAAGAAGGAAGTGATGATTTTTAGAAGACATAAGCCTGCCTGCCTGCCTGCCTTCCTTCCTTCCTTCCTTCCTTCCTTCCTTCCTTCCTTCCGGAAAAAGGAAGGAAAGCTTTCTCTCTCATGACGGAGAGAGCAGAGCAATAGAAGAAACACCCAAGCCCGAGCCCAAAGTTGGCCTTTTTCACCGAGAGACAGAAAACTGAATTCTAGTTTTGCACTGGTTTCCTGTTGATACGAACACTCATGTGTGTCCTTGAATCCATCCTCATCTTAAGCAGTCCTGACCACGGTTCCCATTCCTTTCCGAAGATTCTTCTCCTCAGAAACCTTTTCCAATCGCCTGTGCCCAGTTTTAGCTTTTCCCTTGTGTCCTTTGTTTCCCATTTCGAAATGACTAGCTTTAGGACCGAAATGTCTTTTTTTCCCTCCCCCAAACCTTATCTGCATACCTTCTACCTTGCCTCCCCCCTCCCCACACTCCCCAAAGAGGTCCTCTTCCTACAATGAGGATGGCGACCTCGGGTAGCTTGGACCACACACGTTCCTTCTTTAGGATGCCTCATCCTTGGACATTTGTCACCGCCCCCCCCCGCCCCCCACCCCACCCCACCCCACCCCACCCCACCCCAATCCAATCCAATGAAAGTAAGGAAGCCAACCACAGTGACCCGTGTGAACATGGACTGCCTTGTAGAAGTCCAGGCTCCTGCCTAGTTTGTGGTTTCCCTAAAGCGCAAGATCTGTGTAGGCATGGAAGCACGCATATGCTCCAACTCTCCGGAGCAGGGAGACCCTTAGGCTTGTGGAGCTAGGGACGTTTCAGCATTTTCCCTTCTTTGGAGATGATGTAGACAGGCTGCTGAATGTCCATTCTTTCATGGCACTCAGTCCACCCCTAAACCTAGAGATGTTGGAAAGTCTTGAAGTCGGCCTATGGAAAAGAGTTCTTGTGGAAGACGTTCCCTTACACATTCTCCTCATCTCGTCCACACTTCTGTCCTCTGTGTGTTATGAGCGGTCCCACTTGGATGATTCGTGATTTCTTAAGACAGGAAAGCAGTCAGTCCTCATCTCTACACCTCCCGGCCGCCCCCTCCACCACCCTGTTCCCGTGAGAGATTTTCTTCCTGCTTTCAGACGGGAGAAGGAAAGGAGGGTCCGTGTTCCCCTCCTGTTGTCACCTCGCATGGCAAAATCTCCCTATGCCACGGAGGCCCATTTGGGGGCGGTGTCCTGCGGGCCCGAAGACCTTCCGAGTCAACCTCAAGGAGGATGAGGATGTTCTCTCTTGCCACCGAACCGGTGAACCCGATGGCCTTCTAAGCAATGATGTCTCATCAGCCCACCCCACCCGTTTCACACAGAACGGAACAGCCTCTCCTGGATGACTCGGAGCAGGGGAGTTCCTGGGTCTGTCAGAGAGGGCCCTCTGCTGGCGGTGGGTGAAAAAGCACTGCACAGGACAGGAGGTGTTCGTGGTGTCCTTGGGAAGGAAAGGCGGGGGGGCATTTTATTCTTGGAAAGCTTATGCTGGCCCAGGATGTACACTATGAAAGATGATGCGACCTCATTTGGGGCGGGCACCAGAGGAGGGAGACGCGGGGCGGGGGGGGGGGGGGGGGCGGGGAGGTGTAGAAACGCATAAAAGCGGTCCTACCTTAAATGAATAAAAAAATAACAAGCAATATAACATGTACAATAAAATAGAGCACACGCAAAGGAAACGAAGGCAAAGTACAGGAAACGAAGAGAAAAATGCAAAGCCTATATACAGTGCTTCCATGTTCCTCATTCAATCAGCTTGGTGCAGGAATCTCTAGGAGATGAACAGCAAGCATACACGGGTCAAGCGGCGGCCGCGGGTCCACCGGCAGCCCGGGGCTGCGCAGCCCGAGTCCGCGCGTGCTGTCGCTCGGCGGCCGGCGGGCCGGGTCTCTTGGCGCCCGCGGCCCGAGGGTCGCTCGGCGGCCGGCGGGCATGGTCTCGGGCGCGCGCGGCCCGAGGGTCGCTCGGCGGCCGGCGGGCATGGTCTCGGGCGCGCGCGGCCCGAGGGTCGCTCGGCGGCCGGCGGGCATGGTCCCGGGCGCGCGCGGCCCGAGGGTCGCTCGGCGGCCGGCGGGCCGGGTCCCGGGCGCCCGCGGCCCGAGGGTCGCTCGGCGGCCGGCGGGCCGGGTCCCGGGCGCGCGCGGCCCGAGGGTCGCTCGGCGGCCGGCGGCCCGGGTCCCGGGCGCGCGCGGCCCGAGGGTCGCTCGGCGGCCGGCGGGCATGGTCTCGGGCGCGCGCGGCCCGAGGGTCGCTCGGCGGCCGGCGGGCATGGTCTCGGGCGCGCGCGGCCCGAGGGTCGCTCGGCGGCCGGCGGGCATGGTCTCGGGCGCGCGCGGCCCGAGGGTCGCTCGGCGGCCGGCGGCCCGGGTCTCGGGCGCGCGCGGCCCGAGGGTCGCTCGGCGGCCGGCGGCCCGGGTCTCGGGCGCGCGCGGCCCGAGGGTCGCTCGGCGGCCGGCGGCCACGGAGCCTGCAGGCCGCTCGGCGGCCCGGGTCCCGGGCGCCCGCAGCCCGAGGGGCGCTCGGCGGCCGGCAGCCCGCGGCCTGCAGGCCGCTCGGCGGCCCGGCTCTCGGGGAGCCCGCGGCGCGAGGGTCGCTCGGCGGCCCGCGGCCACGGAGCCTGCAGGTCGCTCGGCGGCCCGGGTCCCGGGCGCCCGCAGCCCGAGGGGCGCTCGGCGGCCCGCGGCCGGCTGGTCGACCTGCCTGCAAGTCGACCGGCGGCCCGAGGGTCGCTCGGCGGCCCGCGGCCACAGAGCCTGCAGGCCGCTCGGCGGCCCGGGTCCCGGGCGCCCGCAGCCCGAGGGGCGCTCGGTGGCCGGCGGGCATGGTCTCGGGCGCGCGCGGCCCGAGGGTCGCTCGGCGGCCGGCGGCCCGGGTCTCGGGCGCCCGCGGCCCGAGGGTCGCTCGGCGGCCGGCGGGCATGGTCTCGGGCGCCCGCGGCCCGAGGGTCGCTCGGCGGCCCGCGGCCTGCAGGCCGCTCAGCAGCACGGGCGTGGAGGGCCTGGGACCGCCGCCGTGCTGGTCACCCGGCGGTACGGGACGGCGCGGCCTGCTGGTTGACCGGGGTCCCGCGGGCCCGCGGGTCCACCGGCAGCCCGCGGCTGCGCAGCCCGAGTCTGCGCGTGCTGACGGTCTCCCGGCGGCCTGGCTCTCGGGGGCACGCGGCCCGAGGGTCGCTCGGCGGCCGGCAGCCGGCAGCCGGCGGCCTGCAGGCCGCTCGGCGGCCCGGGTCTCGGGGAGCCCGCGGCACGAGGGTCGCTCGGCGGCCCGCGGCCACGGAGCCTGCAGGCCGCTCGGCGGCCCGGGTCCCGGGCGCCCGCGGCCCGAGGGGCGCTCGGCGG
>NC_080200.1:31739256-31761756 GCF_030028045.1 Hippopotamus amphibius kiboko | reverse complement strand
CGGTACCCCAAGGCTCCCTCTCGGATCGCTAGAGAAGGCTTTCTCACCGAGGGCGCGTCATCCCCCACTCAGCGCCTCTCCTTCGGGCCCGCAGAGGCGCTTCCGTGAGCCGCCTACACCTCCTCCAGTCGCCTGGAGGGGAGGGGGTCTGCGGTATGGGTAAGCACACGGCCCACGGGAGCGTTCGCGGCCAGGGCCGGGGCACGACCTCGGTAAGGCTTGCTGCCCTCGGGCTCGCCCCTCGGGCCCTCGAGGGGGAGCACGCCCAAGATGCGTGACACAGCCCCCTCTCTCACAGGCCCCGGCCCCCACGATCGCTCCCACGCCCGCGCGCAGCCCCCCACGTAGTGGGGACCACACGGGGCGTGCGCTCGGCCAAGCTCAAGCCCCCACGGCACGCCGCTGAGGACCAGCACAACGAGGCGGCCCCTGGCCCCACCGCCGGGGGGAACAGGCGGGCGCACCTCCCTTACCGTCTCGACCCCCCCAAGAGAGAGCCGCTCACGGCACCCGCCACGGTGGCGGAGACCCGAGGAACACGCTGGGAAAGGGGAACAACACCACCGCTCGGCCTCGGGCACCTGAGGGACGACCTGGAGCGCTCCAGGAGCACCACGGAGGGCCAGGCGCGGCACGCTCGCACACCGACGGGGGGCGCGCAGCGTGGCGGCGGGGCGGCCCTCCCCGCCGCGGGGAGGGCCGCTCGCGAGGCGTACGCCAAAGAGGCACAGCGAGAGCGTCTGCTGCGTCCGAGGACCCCGGTCCCCGCCCACGCTGGGAGGCGGGGGCGGGAGACCGCGGGTTCGGGGCCGGAGGCCGCACCCCTGCCTTCCGCACACCCCGGCAGGCGGGGCGGAAGAGAGGCGAGGAGCCCGCGGACAGAACGAGAAGAGCGGTCCCGTCCCCCAGGAACGTCCGTCCCTCGTCTGGCACGGCTTAGGCCCAGCCCAGCGGAGCGTGGCACCACCACATCAATCGGTTGACCCACCCAGCCTAAAGCCACGGCGGGGGAGGCCCGCAGGGGAGGCACGGCGAAGACCCGTCACACGGAGGCCCGCTTCCGCCTCGCCGGCGCCCCTTCGTCTCGGGCAAAGAGCAGCCAGCCACCCCAGAACGAGAACGCCTGACACGGGGCACAGAGCCTGTGGGGTGGGGTCGTGCCGGCCACTCACCACCGGGTGCCTGCAGCGGGGGCAGCGCACAGGGTCGAGCACCCGACGCCACCTGGCCCCGCCGCCCTCGGGCTCAGCCAGAGGCCGGAGGCGGCACCGCGGGTCGGGGCAGCCGGACGCGCACGCAAGAGCCGGCGCGCAGGCCCAAGCGGGCAGCTCAAGCGGCAAGGACCGAGCCGGGCGTCAGACAGCCGCCCCCAGCCCGGAGTCCTGCCCGCGTCCGGAGCCCCAGCGTCTATCGGCGACAGACGCAGAAGAACACCGTGTCAGCACCTATCTGGTGGCAAAAAGGCCCCATTTCCGGCGGAAGAAATCATCGCGCCCGACAGCGGGGCCCACCCACGAGGTTCACGGGGGCCCCCGGAACCTCGGTCCGGCCACCTGCCCCCAACACTTCCCCATCCACACTTGCCCCGGAGCGCCCGGGGCCACCTGGTCGACCCGGGGATGGAGGGGTGGCAGAGTGGGCCGGGGACACGGGGGAGAGGGAGCGGGCTGGGGACGCCCTCCCCGGTCCCCCCACGCGGGCAGGCACCGGTCCATCCGAGTCTCCGGGCCAGGACTTGGTTCCAAGAAAGAAACACAGCACCCCTCCGAGCCGCCTCCGATGAGCGGGCCCCATGAGGGACCACGCCCGGGCCCGGGAGCCCCTCCCCGGGCCACCCAGTATGGCTCGCGCCAGTCCCCACCTCCCGGCCCGGACTCGGGGTGGAGAGCGGAGGGGGGAGACAAAGTCGCGTCCGACGACCGGGACCCACGCGGGCACGCTGACAGGCCGGGTGCACCCTCGCCGGCCACCTGCGCGAGCAGGGGCCGGTCCGTCCACGTCTCCGGACCCATCGGGACTTGAACCCATTTCTCCAGGGAGACGCCCGGAGCCCACGGGGCAACGCACCCAGGCCCGGGCCAGCCTCTCCGGGTCACCGCTGGCGGCCCAGGCCGGTCCTCACCTCTGGAGTCCGGCTCGGAAAACCATCGGCCCGAAAGCATCTGACGACCGGGACGCACGCGCGTCCACCACCGAGCCCGTGGCGGCCTCCACCGGCCTCAACGCTCGGCCCGAGCCGGTCCCCACCTCCGGAGCGGGACGCGGGGGGCACCGGGAAAGGGAGGTGGGGGGGGTCGGGGAACGAACGCTCCCAAGGGCGGCCCAGGAGAAGGCCGGGCCACCAAGTCCCAGGCGCTCCGGGCGCGGCAGACCCTCTCCTCTCCCACCGCGGCGGCACGACCCGACATGGGTTCCCGCGGCCGGAGGGGCACGGGCGCATGCTGGTCGACCCGGCCAGGCGGCCCCTCAGCCCCGGCTCGGGAGCGCGGCGGCAGTCACAGCCCCATAGATCTGCAGGCCCAATCTCAGGCGACAGCAGGAGGCGCCTACGCCTCGGCGCCACCGGGGCTGCCAGCACCAGCGTCGCCCGCCTCCCGGAACTCTGCTTCGGGCCCGGCGGCTGAGTCACAGCCCTCGACAAGGTCGCCGGAGCTCCGGAGGGAAGGGACAATATAAAAGCGGCCGCCAGGTGGCGCCCGACAACCGGCTCGAACGTCCCCGGGCCGGATCCCGGTCGCCGGCCGGCCACCGAGGACGCCGGAGCGCCGGGCCGCCCAAACGCCCGAGCTCCTCCCGGAGCGGGGCGGGCGTCCCGCGCGGCCCCGAGGGGTCCGCCTCGGAGCTAGCTCCCGGCCCGACACGACACGACACGACACGACACGGCGCGTCCCGATCCCCGGCAGCACACGGGGGCGGGGGTAGCTGGCAAGATGCCGCCGGGAGGCTGCCTGGAAGGGGACGCGATTCCAGGCCATGGGGGGGGGGGGGGGCGCGGGGAATTCCACGGAGACGCCCACAGTGCCACAAGCGAGATCCCCAGCTCCCCGGAGGGTGAGAGGGAGGGAGGGAGGGAGGGAGGGAAGGCGGGGACCAGCGAAACGAAACCAGGCAAGCGCTCAGAGAACGACGCAGGAACTCATCCCTTCTGGCACGGGGAAGGGCTTTGGAAAGCTGATACGCAGAGCCCGGAAGCTAGAAACGAAAGTAAACATACACTCTGGCCCCACACAAATGGAAACAAACATCTATTTCCGCACAGACCGCGACAAAGTCCAAAGAGAACACATGGGTGCGTGGGTGGGGAACATGCCCTTGAGGTCAGAACGTGGATTTCAAAATGGACTGACCACAGTCACCGGCGGGCGGGGGCAGGGGGGCGGGGAGCAGCGAGTCAACAGCCATCCACTAAAGAAACCGCGTTCCAGGACATCTACACAATGCAACGTGGTGAGTGTGCGTGCGTGCGTGCGTGCGTGCGTGCGTGTGTGTGTGCGCGCGCGCGCGCGCGCGTGCGTGTGAGAGAGAGATTTACAGTAAAGGTTCACAGTGACCTGTCGTCCCACCAAAATCAAACCAAGCCAAACTACCAAAAAGTCAAAGTCAAGCTCTGGGACTGCTGTGGCCCTTCAAGGAGTACGTAAAGGCACACACACATGTACGTGTATGCACACGTGTACACGTACAGACACACACACGTGTACACGTACACACACACACGCATCTGAAAACCTCAAGCATGTCCCATAAGAGGTTCCTGTCCAAAACAGGGCAAGGCCTCATGCAACGCAGCCCCCCCAGAACAAGCAACCCGATGGGGAAAGTGGGCAGGAGGCCTGAACAGAGCAGACCAAGACCAGGCATTTTCATCCACAAGGAAACAAAGCCAGAAAAAACCAACAGAAAACAACGCCCACAAAGGAAACAAAGCAACAAGGACGACGACCCCCACCACTCCAACAGCAACCGCAACACAGTTTTCCACTGTCAACAAAGCAACCAACAGTACCTTTCTTGGGGGGTGGGGGCGGGGACAAAACCAAAAGCCAAAGGAAACCTTTCCCTGAAATACAAGAAACAACTGGGGCTGCCTAGCTGGCGCACTACTTAAGAATCCGCCCGCCACTGCAGGGGACACGGGTTCGATCCCTGCTCCAGGAAGGTCCCACATGCCGCGGAGCAACGAAGCCCGTGAGGCACAACGACTGAGCCCATGTGCCGCAACTCCTGAAGCCCCCGTGCCTGGAGCCCGTGCTCCGCACCAAGAGAAGCCACTGGCAATGAGGAGCCTGCGCACCACAACGAAGGGGAGCCCCCACTCACCGCAACGGAAAGAAAGCCCGCGCACAGCAAAAAAAGACCCAACGCAGCCCATCAAATACAGAACCATTTTTTTTTTAAATGGAGGGTATGATAGAAAGCGCTGGCATTTCTCTGCACAAGCATACACGGCCAGGCCCAGGATCTGGAATCGCGACAGCAAGTTCCAAACGGCAGAGGAAAGTGGCTCCTGACGGGACACCTATTTTTCACGCTGAGAGAGACCACCACCATGTCATGCTGGAGGACTCAGAGATATCACCTGGCGCCTGACAGAATGGCTCCCCGACAACAGATGACACTACGGAAAACAGCACAGAAGTCCCTGAAAGCACTGCACCAACAACTACCACGTGACCCAGCAACTCCACTACGTGCCCACCGAGGGGGTGAGGGTGACACATACATACACGTGTATGTGTATCCACACCTATCCCTATGTAGCCATAGTTAGGGACATACCGATAGCGCTCTCTGTGTGCATACGTCTCTACCTAGTCACACACAGGCGCGCGCGCGTTTATGACTCAACCCTACCAGGGAATGAGGTCTTGCCATCCGCGGAAACATGGAGAGACCCAGAGGGTATTGCGCTACACAAGATACCTCAGGTCGCGAGACTATCATGTCTGTGAAGAACGTACACAGCAATACACACACATGAACACAAAGAAGGAACCGCAAACAGGTTCCTCGACACCTAAAAGGAACAAATGGGGGGTGGCCAGAGGAGGGAGGGAGGGGGGAAGAGGGAGACGAGTGCAATAGGTGAGGGAGAGGAAGCGGTGCCCACTTCTAGTTATGAAATAAACAACTCACTCGCAGGATGTCATGTACAGCAGGCGGAATAGAGTCCATCCTACTGTCATGACATCGAATGGTGACAGACAGTAACGAGACTTATCACGGAGATCCCTGGGCCATGTGTAAACATAGCCACTCGCTAGGGTATACACCTGAAAACCAATATACTCTTGTCAGTCTGTTAGACTTCAATTTTAAAAGGGCGGGGGGAGGAGGGAGGGAGGGGGGAGGGGGGCAGAGAAAGGAGCAAGAGGAAGAGGAGGGTGGTGGGGGAGGAGGAGGAGGGGGGGAGGAGGAGGAGGAGGAGGAGGAGGAGGAGGAGGAGGAGGAGGAGGAGGAGGAGGAGGAGGAGGAGGAGGAGGAAAAAGATGGCTTGCCTTGAAGAAATCAACAAAAGGAAAGAGCGAGAGAGACAGAGACAGAGGCAGAGAGAGACGCGAAATCAAGAGTGGACACTCAGGTGACTGCAAGAGTTAAGGGAGATTAAGACAAGAAACAAACTCCCAACAGTAGTTTGGTAAGTCCAAAATCAAGATTTGGATATCATGCTGGCATCAAGCACCAACCCTTCTAAATGGACACAAAGACACACAGGCCTCCCTCACTTGGGGCGGGGGGGTCGTCAGGACCAGGAAATGACCATGCAAGCGGAAGCTGGAAAAGGCAACCTTGTTCATCCACGGCGGAAACATACCATGGTCCCACAGCATTCAAAACATTGTATCAAAACATGTACAAACGGCTCTTCCTCACTCCCAATGAAAACTGCAGAGAACGTCCAAAACAGCCAACGTGTGATTTGCTTAGCAGATTGTCATGGAGAGCCTCGACCAGAAAGCATCGCTTTCGGTTTGTAACATCATAGGAACAGCAGTCTCAACAGCGCTTGCCTTCTTGGCGCAGTATCATTTCTACGCCTGGATACACAGTCCTACTTTGGGGTGGGGGGGTGGGGGTGAGGGAGCCCTGCCAGCAGTTCCTATTTTTCAAAGCAGACCTCTTCCCCCTCCCCCCAACCACCACCACCATTTTTCTTATTTTTTTTCTCTTTCCTCTGGTCTCAGGTTCTGCCCAATCCAGTCCACTGGCCTCCATCCCAGGCCACTGTGGGCTGTGTGTACAGATTTGCAAGATGAAGACAGTTCTCCCCAGAGAACCGGGCAGCCGCCCGGCTGAGATCTAAAAACCGATCTGCTCATGCAGTTCCACTTTTTCTTTTTCTCTTTTAAATGGGCTTCTTTCTGTCAAGGAGAAGATTTCCAAATCAAAAGGAGACCGAAAGATTTCTAGGTTCCACAGCTTCAGGATTCCATGGATCGGGGGTGTCAAAAAGTCTGCGCAGGGCCTTCAGTAAAGGCCGTCTTTCTCAGCGCACACAAGTCAACCCGAGACCAAGGCAACCTGAGGGCAAAACCCCTCGCTTGATTTCATTTCTCCCATTAGGCCCCGAACATCAGAGCGCGTGTGACAGAGAGAGAGAGACAGAGAGAGACAGAGACAGAGACAGAGACAGAGACAGAGACAGAGACAGAGACAGAGAGACAGAGAGAGAGAGAGAGAGAGAGAGAGAGAGAGAGAGAGAGAGAAACCCCACAAAAGAGAAACAAACGAAAACCCCAGCAAAGGTTCCATACATTGTTCGCCAGGATTGGAAGTGATGACGTCGTTGCGGGGGAGGGGGAGAATTATGCGGAGGGCACTTGCAAACCTCGCGGTTGCAGCCAGCAGGTGCTGACAGATACGTTTTTGAAACCGGCTGGCGGCGCCCTTGAGCTTCCTACGGTTCTGACCATACCCGTTCTCAGGGAGGTGGCTGTGGAGCCCAGGATAGGCCACGCCAAAATGCACCTCCGTGGCACAGTGATCATTTGGCGTGACGGTGACCTCAAGCAGGCGGCCAACACAAGAGGGACCCTCGGGCTCTTCTTTGTGTCTCCCTGAAAGCGAGACATCCATCTCTCTCGCGGGTGAAAGGCGCACTCCCTGCATCTGCACCTGGAGTTAGGAGGACGCTCCGATCCCCAAAGTAGGGAATTCATTGGGGCCGAGAAGCCTAGGGAGACAGACACTGTGACTTCTTTCAGGGACCCCCCCCAAGCCCAAACTCTGTTTAGATTCTTCCTTCCCTCAGGGCGCACCCGAAAGCTAAGTCTCTCGGTCTGATCCCTGTCTCACACATGTACTGTCCCTTGGTCTACACAGTCGAAAAGCTGCCCGCCTCAGCCACTTCTCACGGCTAGAAGGTAAAACAACAACAACAACAACAAACGAACACGTGTTCCCGCTCCCGCTTCCTCTATCCGCCTTGAGTCCATGTTAGGATGAGTCCAGCCACGAGGACTCAAGAGGGGCAGAGGGGGAGATTTCCCCCTCCCCCAAACAGGAAGGGGTCTGGAACTCTCTTCCCAGTGGCCACCCAGCTCAACTCTGGGTGCCTGAACCCTAGTTTGCCTCCTTTCGAGTTTTAAATGCTCTTCCCTGGGTTAGAATCACAAGGAGAGATGCTCACGCATGTATGTCTTCCAAGTTTTACGTGACATGGGGCAGCCCTCCTAAGAAAGCAAAGAAAGACTCAGAGAAGTGGCAACACCTACAATCTCTTCGGTTCTGCTGAGGAGAGGGAGGAAATCTGGGAAAGTAACTATACTATGGCCCGGGCTGGCGGGCGCCGGGGTGGGGGGGGTGTTAAGGGAGCTAAAGGAGGATGAGATTTCTTAGAAACTCATTCTTAGGCACAGAAACATTGGATGGATGCGGGACCCCACCTCTTCTTTTCCCTTGTGTTGGGAAGATCATTTGGCTCCTGCCAGCTGGGGTTTCATGCCCCCACGAATCATCAGGCGAGTGCTCCGGAGAAAAGAGCGAGAGCACAGGTCAGGAGAACATGGAGAAGATGGCTGCCGGATGCCCGGGGCCACACGGATGTCTTCGGGGGCACAGGCACGTCCACGATCTGTGGACCATGTCTACGGCAGATTGGGTGTGTAGGTCATTTTGAACAGGCTCCCATCCACCTGCCCTCATTGGGGTCCTGTCTCCAGCTCCCCTGAGCGGTGCCGTCACGGCCAGGTGAAGACAGGGCTCCTCCAGGGGCGGGCCCGTGCCAGAGAAAGGGAGACGGCAGTGAAGTCCTCGAGCTTCGGGTACTTCTACCAGAGTGACTCTCCTTCATCAAGTCCCCGGCAGGTGGAGGGACACGTCTTTCTGACACGGTGGGGCCAGGGGAGGCTTAGAAAAAGGCTTCTGACAACCGCACCATCAAGTATGAGCTCTCCGTTTCCTTGACGGAAGAGTCCCCCACTCTCCCAAGTGGTAGAGCTAGGAACGGGCCCCTCGGGTCCCATCTTACACGTGAGAATGACATGCTGACTTTACCCCTCTTCAAGGCGGAGTTTGTAAAAGGTCAGCCCTGGAGGAAGGACCCAGCTTGTCAGTCCTCTCATGCTATCATCCAAGCCGAGGAGAGCCGTGCCAGGCCTCCACGGAAGGAATACGGCGGTCGGCTGCCTTTGGAGAAGATGGCTCTGTGAGCAGCAGCGTGGAAACCAACCGAGAAGCAGGGGCCACTCTAGAGGCCAGCAGGGTCCTTAGGGGCCCAGCCAGGCCAGGCCAGGCCAGGATGGAGAGAGGGGATGGAGCCGGACCTTTGAGGCCCTAGCCTCCACAGCACCTGGGATTCTGCTGGGATTCTTGAGAAACTCGCTCCACATTCTAGAAGGGCCTGCGTGTCACAAAGATACGAAGCCATACTTTCCTTAAAGAGCACCTGCCCTCAGGAAGTGGCACTCAGCACGCTCGCTGGTGATGGGCCAGACACACCCATAGACACTCAGGTTCCAGGGAAAAGCTTTGCTCAGCTCTTTCTCCCCTTGCGTCCTCAAAACACAAAGCCATCGCTTCCGGATACCAGGGAAGCTCTCAGGTAGGTTTGTGCTGGGGCGGGCGCCAACTAGAACTGTGAAGAGGGGAGATCGGAGCCGCAGAAGCTCTGGGGCCCCGAGGAAAGACGCCGCCGCCGATCCACCTCTCGCACCTTCCTCTCAGCGGGAGGGCCAGGGACTCTCCCCCCGCACAGGATCCTGGCCACACACGAGGGAGGGCCCACACCCACTGTCCTGCTCCTCTTTGCCTGGGGTGGGTTCAGAGACACTGGACTCGGCTCATCCCTCTCCACAGCGGCGCGTCCCTCTCCACAGCCGTGCACGGCAGGCAGCAGAGCAGAAGAACAAGAGCTGGCATCGTCCACCGTTCCCAGAGCTGCTCCATTCCCGTCCACGCGCATCCGGATGGGGCGCACAGACAGGGCGCCCGTCCTGAGGTCACCGTGTCGCTCCAGGTGCGGACTCCCGAGATGGTGACATCTCGGTCGAGGAGACCGTCCCCTGTGAGACCACAGGCTTGGCAGTATTGCCGAGAGCATGCTTCGTGGGCCATCTGCAATTCCATGTCACCGGAAACATACCGTGTCAAACTTGTGCTCGGCCTCCAAGTCAAAGGGCTGCCTGAGGACTTTGACCGACAATTCCAGTTGCTCCTGGCCTAAGAGACACAACTTCTCCCAAGAAAACAAACCGTAACACAATGTAAAGTCTGACCTACCTCCAGACGCGTGTTTGACGTGGCACGGCCATGTCCGGAGGCTCATGTGACTTCCATGCGGGGGCAGCCTGGGAACCGCCTTTCTGAGTCTCCCCCTCCCCGTGCGACCCCAGGGTAGGGCTGGTGCGAAGAGAACGCTGGATGGGATGTAGGCATTGGAAGTGAAGCCACAGCCAAGGCTCTCTGCAGGCTGTCGCCATCCCACACGGTGACAGGTGGGCACAGAGGTGCAGGGTGGAAGGCTGTCCATCCACACATACACACACACACACACACACACCCACCCACCCCCGCCGCCCTGCGTCTGGCTAGTGTTCCCAGCTGGTGCCCCCTGGACGACAGTGGCCCAGGCCACTCCTGGCTGCCTGGCCGCAGATCCACCGAGGGACAGCTGTGCCTTCCCCCGAGTCTCTCCATGTCTCCCCTGTGGCCCCGCACATCGGTGGCTACCTTTCCCTGTGGGCGCTGACAGCTCCATCGGCACTGCCACCTCCGCCACTGCCACCGGGCACTCAGAGGACTGAGAGCCACAGCCTTCCCTCCCCTCCCCTCCTCCGCAGCCCAGCCCAGCCCTGCCCTGCCCAGCTGCTCCCAGGCCTCTGGAAGGTCCAGTTCCTAGAACGAGGTCTTCATTCCTGTGACTCCCACGGTGTCTCTGCTTCCATGACACAGACCGGCTATGTTGTCCCGACAGTAGGACACACACAGAAACCCTGTGTGAAAATCATGAGGCTGACAGCATCATTCGTCATCTGAGACAGAAAATCAATACAGATATCGTATTAAATACACATAATTATACGTAGGGGTGTGTGTGTGTGTGTGTGTGTGTGTGTGTGTGTCTGTCTGTCTGTCTGTCTGTCTGTCTGTCTGTATCTCACTGCAGTATTCACACAAGCATTGCCAGCCAAGCAGAACCTCAGGTCTCTGTGATAATTGTCCCTGGGGATGTTCTGCCGACTGTCACGCAGAGACCGTCGTTGTACGGAGACACAGGTAAAGACGTGTGTTTGTCAAGACAGGAGAACACAGAAAACACATCCTGTTTCACAGGGATGAACTAGTGTCATGATGCCAACCTGGGGACACGGGCGCCCGTTCATGCTCCTGGCCAGGCCCTGCAAGCATTAGGGGACCATCGCTTCTGTCCTTGTATGGGCCGCTCACTGCACCGAGTTCTTAGTCACCTCACGTAGCCCTCACCGCAAATCCACACCTTGAACGTGGTCCTCCTTCCTCATCGCCACCGCCACCACGTTCCTCCTGGTCTCTTTAAACGCGCACGCGTCCCTGGTGGGTGGGGTAAGGAGCCAGCTCCCCCCACCCCACCCCACTCCGGTGCCTGCCTGCCTGCCTGCCTGCCTGCCTGCCTGCCTGCGTGCGTGCGTAGAGTAGAAGCAGGGAATGTTCTGTCGTTCCCCCTTCCCAACCCGCGAACGAAGGAAACCTTCGTGTATCTTTCTATACTTTATGTGCTGTCGCCTACATGTGTTCCCCCATTTTTCTTTATCCACAAGAGCTCCCTGCAGTCCCCACTCTCTGTATGAACGGCATTCACACACGTCCAAAGTGAATTTATTTCAGCTTCTATCGGGTGGCATATCCAGATAGATCCTTTAGGTCAGGAAGCACAGAAACACAGCCAAGTCGAGTGAGTGCTGAACCAGAGTCATTTAGGAATCCTATGAGGTGACCAGTGTGGAAGGAGCATGTGTTCCAAGGCACTTCTTTTGATGTCTTAGGTTTACCTAGCCAGCAATGCAGATCCCATGAAAGTGGGCAGAGATCTTTTCTCCATAGGCTCTCCTGTTACGGAACGCAAGTGTGTTCCCGTGCCCACGGACGACACACAGTGAGGCCAAACAAGGGGACACGTCAGAGTTTGGGGCAGGGGAAGGTTTCTAGCATGGCCGAGCAAGGGGAGGGTGGGAATCTTTCTTTTCCAGAAAAGTTAGAACTTCTCTCAAGTTGCATGGGCCCAGAAAATGCTTTCTCCTCTTCGATCATCAGTCAAGGAAAGGTAGCACCTGGTTTTTCACGAGGAGATTTTCTTCCTAATTCCAGTTATCTTATAAAATAAAGAAGAAAAATTATGTTAATGTTTCACATAAGCGTCCAGGACTATTTCACTTCCATGATTTGAAGAAATGTTATTTTCTCTCCAACTGACACTGTCCTTGAAGGACCAAGCTAAACTTCTAAGGAGCCAAATTCCAAATAATTTTGAGACTAGGAAATACAAAGTGTAGTGTCATAGATTGATTGATGGATCCATTGATTTCATCAGACAGCAGTCATCACTTCTAAGATTATTCGAACACCACTAACGTTTGGGTAACAAAGTTGAGATGTCTGCGCTCGAGCACGTGCGCGCGCGCGCGCGTGTGTGTGTGTGTGTGTGTGTGTGTGTGTGTGTGTGTGTGTGACTCATAAGGGGATGTTTTCCATAGCTGTGCACTATGGCACTGCAGGATCTCTGGTTGCTGAGTACCCAGAGGTGGAAGCCCCGATACAGAGCTTGGACTGTGAAGTTATGCATGGGTTCTCAATGGTGTGTGTGGGGTCGGCCCCCCTAATCCCCCATGTTGGTTGTTCAACGGTCAACTCTAATATATAGATCAGAGAGGATATCATCCATGTGCTTCATATGAATAACTTTCCCAAATAATCTTTATCTTTTTCAAAGGAAGACATCCTGTAATCCATTTCATAAGATGCTATTGGGAACCTACTCCCCCAGCATGTGAATTATCCCTACAGAGCACAAGATCCCTGAGAAGGAGGAGCCCTGGACGCTGAGACACCAGGAAAGTAGGCTTTTAGATGATATTTTCTGCTTCTCATGAGATGACGGTGTCTACTGATCCTATTCAAGTGTGTAAAATGAGAGCCCCCTGGCAAGGATCAGCAGAAGGTCTTTGCTGCTGGGCCCTGGGCTCTTCCTTTCAGTGGGGAGGCCAAGAGCCTCAAGAAGGAAGGAAGGAAGGAAGGAAGGAAGGAAGGAAGGAAGGAAGGAAGGAAGGTAGGTGGGAGGGAGGGAGGGAGGGAGGGAGGGAGGGGAGGGTTTGCCCGGTGCCATCAGGCCCGTGTGTCACCCTAAAGAGAAGGGCAGCCATCGCCACTGCTGGAATCATGTCCCCATTTCCTGGGCAGGACATTCAAGAAGGCCTCCTCCTGTGTGTTTCGTGCATCACCTCGACGGTGCCCCCAGGAATAGTCACCGGAGGGAACTGTGCAGCTGAGCCAACCTGCCTGGGAACACGGCCTCCTTCCTTTAAGAAGTGGAAAACTCGCCCAGTGCTCTCTCTGTTGTTGTTTTTCCGGTCCTTATCCTTGTCCTTGTCGTCGTCATCGTTACTGTTGTTAACAAGTGAATGAGAGTGAGTCAGAAAGAGAAAAACAAATATTGTATATTCACACATATATGTGGACTGCAGAAAAATGGTACACATCAACTGGTGTGCAAGGCAGAAAGAGAGACACAGATGTAGAGCACAAACATATGGACACCAAGTGGGGAAAGCGGGGAGGGTTGGGGGGGAATGAATTGGAAGATTGGGGTACCAAATTGTACACTCTAAATATATACAGTTTATTGTAAAACATGAAAAGAAAAAAAGTTAAGAAAAAGTGAATGATGCCTCCGTCTAGAGGAATACTTGGCAGTTATTATGTTCAGGACCATTTCTTTTTCTGCCATTGATGGAAAACTCCTTGGATCCCGTTAGCATTTATGGATTCAAGGAGTGCAGTTCTTCATAGGTTCTGTCACGTCGTTAGGAGGGGAATCCTCATCAAGTTGCTTCAACCAGGACTATGTGTCCTTCAGATGCGGAGATGGAAATGAATGGTGCTCTGCGGGGCGGTGGGGGGGCGGGGGCGCGATGATAGGCACCCAGGACTCCTTCCCCCAGGCCTCCTTTTGTTCCCTCACTGCTTCCTGGAGAAGGGACACCCCCCCCCCCACGCACACACCGTCTAGGTGTGCTATTTGCTGTCCATAATTTCCCGTGCCCTTTGGGCATGGCTGATAGAGACGGACATGAAGCAGCAGGACGGCAAGCTGGCACCTGGGCCTAGGGAAGTTTCACAAGTGAAATATCAGAACTGGAGCTGGGACAGACATGCCTCCCCTTCCCGGGGCCGGGGGGGGGGGGTGCGGAAGCTGGGCTGGGGGAGCTGGAGACGAGGGGCACAGAGAGAGGCAGGGAAGGGAGGCCCCACGTGGGCCTGGGAGAGACGGGGATGGGGAGGGCGGGGCGGTGGGGGGCAGGGGGCCACTGCTGACCGGCCTGGGTTCGGGTTCCCTGTCCCCCGTCCTGCTGAGAACGTGCCTTTGCTTCCTGCCCTCAGGTGTGCGAGAGGAGCACGTTTCTTTTCAATAAAGACCAATACATCATGTCACACTATGTTTGGTTTTGCTTGTTCATGTTCCAGACGAGGCCAACGAACTCTCCCAGGGGAGGTGTGGGTACAAAGGATCTGACAGGATGGGAGGGTGCGGGTCTGCGCATGGGCCAAGAAATCCAGAAAATCTGTCGTAGCTGAGACTCAGGCCTTTTTCAGAAATAGGCCAAGAGAGTTCAGCTTTGACCATTCCCTGCCAAGCAGTCATCACAGGTGCTTCCTGGAAGGGATTGAGTTGCAGAAACCAGCGTGGCCCGCAGCCCTCAGGCCTCAGCCCGGCAGGCAGGCAGGCAGGCAGCGGCTATTGTCTGTTGGTCCCGCCCCCGCCCCCGCCCCCGCCCCCGCCCCCGCCCGCTTCTCCACCGCTCGCTCCTTCCCAAGTCGCCAGGGCTGATAGTTGCCGGGAGAGGGGGAGGGGAAGTCCGGACGCTTCATTCCGCAGGGCCTTGTTCAATCGCTTCATTCAAATGCAGAATGCTCTCCGGTCAGATCGGGAGCCTTTGACTTTGCCTCGAGCTCCCCTTTATCGAACGGCTTTTTTTTTTCCTTCCCCAATTTCCCCACCCTTAGGCTGCCCCCTCCAAACTGCAGGGAGGGAGGGAGGGAGGGAGGGAGGGAGGGAGGGATGGGTGAAGGTTGTGTGAGAACTTCTCCTTGTCTCAGGCAAATAGGAGTCCCCTCTTTTTCCTAACCCAGGAAACCCCACTAAACCATTTGAGAATCACGGACATGCGTGGAAGCAAACGTCTTAACTTGAGATCGTGCTCTGCTGTGGGAGGACAGAAAGGAGGGCCAGAATGTCCGGTCTTGTGCTGTCCAGTTCTTAAGCGACTTGAATTCAAGGAGACACATTTTGGGGCGGCCTACTCTGAACATATTGAAAGCTGACCTGGTGACTGTGTGTGTGTGTGTGTGTGTGTGTGTGTGTGTGTGTGAGGGAGAGGGAGATGGAGGGAGGGAGGGAGGCGGGGAGGGAGGGAAAGGGAGAAAATAGGTTAGTAGAGGCCTCCATTTCATGGAAACTGTTTCTGAGTTCTGAGAACAGGTCGGTTCTGTGAAACAGTTATCATATCTCCTCTCAGGAGGCAGTGATGTTGATGGGCTCCCAAAAACTAGGCCTGTGGTGCAAGCAATCAGGTTATTTCCTAAGAGGCACTTGTATGGAAACCAAAGGAAGACAAAGGTCCATCACTGGAGCCGATTATAAACCAGTGGGGGGGGGGGGGAGCGTGTGGGGGGCGGTGTCAGTGAAGAAGATTTGTAGATGTTAGGGTGGAAGCAACTTTAGCAGTTTGAAATGGCTGTGATGATGTCGGGTGTTTGGTTCGACTTTCAGAGTGGCTCTCACAGAAACAGGCACCAGGATGGTTTCCACAGGAGCTGTGGTGGCCATGTCTCTAAAGTTTTCACCAAGTCCTCCAGCTTCGGTCTGTAGGGCTTCAGGCAAAGGGCTGTTTTCGTTGTCAGTGATGCCAAGTCAAAAGGGTGGGCGAAAGTGGGAAACATTCATGGAGAGAGTTGTAGCCAGATATTGGGGGCAACTTGAAAGACTTCAGGATCCAGTCCGGTTTTCAGGTGAAAAGCAACACCCTAAGGAAAATGAATAGCACCAGAATCTCATATCCACAAGTGTGTATTCCCGTTTTATGGAAACGTAACGTGGGCCTCTAAGGAACGCGTGCAAGTGACTCTCTTGCCAAAGAAATAAGGAGCCTCACGGAGAGTTTCTGAATTCTGGACGGAGCAGGTAGGGAGAAAAAGAGAAGTGATTCCATTTTGCTGACAAGGGTACAAGTCACCAAATGGATGTCCAACTTTTAAAATAAATTGGGTTTTGTTTGTTTTCATTTTCCCTTGTAGCTGGAAAAGAAAAGATTTCACAATCCGTCCTGTTCTCTCTCTCTCTCTCTCACTCAGGTTAGGAGATTCTTTTCTGTTTGAAATAATGGAAGCATTTATAATGTCGTGCAGTTTCAGGTGTACAGCACAGTGATTTAGATAGAAAGATAGGTAGATAGATAGATAGATATAGATTCTGTTTCAGATTTTTTTTCTCTTACAGGTTATTACAAAGTATTGAGTATAGTTTCCTGTGCCAAGTCGTAAGAGCTTGTTGATTATCCACTTTACGTATAGGAATGTGTATATGTTCATCCCAAGCTCCTAAGGTATCCGCACCCTGCCCCCCCCCCCCGCCCCCAGCGGCTTCCCCAATCAGTCCTATTGTAGACAAGTAGTCATACACACACTATCATCCTAGTCCTCAGTTCATTCAGCCCCACGTAGGTCACTCGTTCTTCTCGGAGTCCAGTTTTCCCATCGGCCCTGTCAATCTTGCCTGATGATTGAGCGTGACTGGAAAAGTGATGGTCCCAAGAAGTTGCAAGAGCTTTTGTGAAGGCTCATAGGACTTGCCCAGCGAAGTGGGTGCCTTGATCACTGCAGGCTGTGGAAGGTATACCCAAAGTGGCAAACACAATTTTTTTTTTAACCGTCTCTATGCCATGGTGAGGACAGAAGGCTTGCAGCAAGGGAAGGCTTCAACCCACATGGAAACCATACTCACCGTCACAGGAACGTTTGGATGACCCTTACTACGTGCCAGTGGAGTGAAGTCCAGTGGCCGGGGCTCAGGGGTTCCTGAGAGAGGAGTCTGACGCCTCTGGGGACAAAGAGAATTGTTTTCCCCCAGGGTGACAAGCATGACAGGTCAGCCATTGCAGGTAACCTGTAGAAATCTTCCCACCAGCATCTATTTACAATTGGAGCCATTCGAAATGCACCAAGGTGGGTGGCGGAATGCGGGGGGCGGCGGGGACCTGGGGGGGGGGGTGAGGTTCCCCAGGAAGCCTGAGACATGGAGACCCAGTGGCCGGCCGGGCTGCTGCCCCTCTCTGGGGTCTGCTGTCCCTCTCTGGGGTCTGCTGTAGCCCCGACCCTCTGTTGAATGGACAGAATGGAATTGATCCACGTGTGGCCCCCCCCCACCCCCCATCATCTTTCAAGAGGCTGTTGTTGCCGCCTCGGCATGAAACTCGGGTGGAATATCTCCTTGATACTGGGCTCAGTCCTGTCGTGTGAGCCTCCATTTGGACGACCGAAAACCCTGTATGCCAGGGCAGAGAAGAAGGATCCCATCATTTCCAGAGCAGCTGGAACACACCCGTGTATAGACACAAGCCAAAGAAGGCTTCACGTTCCTTCCTCTTCGACAACGCTTCCCATGTCAGGAAAGCTCTCCAGGAAGCCTACTCCGTTTCATGGCTCTGCTTTCGAAGGAGAGAGAACACATTCTTGAGCTAGGCCCTCTCCTCTTGGATCCTCTCTCAACATGCATTCTAAGTGCAAAAGACTTCATGTGTCATTCGGTTTGGGGGCAAATGTGTCCAAAATACCCCAACGAGTGTAAAACAGTTAGATAGGTCACTGGGGAACAGTGCCTCCTTAGCCACGTCACCCACATCCCAGGGAAAGACTTGCTAGGCAAAGAGAGAAGCCTCTTTCCTTGTGAGCCAACCCTGGCTCTTTGAATATCAAGAGGACTAAGTCCACGTGAGTCCCCCAAGACCTGATAAAGGTAACCTAGAAAAGAAGTGATGATTTTTAGAAGACATAAGCCTGCCTGCCTGCCTGCCTGCCTTCCTTCCTTCCTTCCTTCCTTCCTTCCTTCCTTCCTTCCGGAAAAAGGAAGGAAAGCTTTCTCTCTCATGACGGAGAGAGCAGAGCAATAGAAGAAACACCCAAGCCCGAGCCCAAAGTTGGCCTTTTTCACCGAGAGACAGAAAACTGAATTCTAGTTTTGCACTGGTTTCCTGTTGATACGAACACTCATGTGTGTCCTTGAATCCATCCTCATCTTAAGCAGTCCTGACCACGGTTCCCATTCCTTTCCGAAGATTCTTCTCCTCAGAAACCTTTTCCAATCGCCTGTGCCCAGTTTTAGCTTTTCCCTTGTGTCCTTTGTTTCCCATTTCGAAATGACTAGCTTTAGGACCGAAATGTCTTTTTTTCCCTCCCCCAAACCTTATCTGCATACCTTCTACCTTGCCTCCCCCCTCCCCACACTCCCCAAAGAGGTCCTCTTCCTACAATGAGGATGGCGACCTCGGGTAGCTTGGACCACACACGTTCCTTCTTTAGGATGCCTCATCCTTGGACATTTGTCACCGCCCCCCCCCGCCCCCCACCCCACCCCACCCCACCCCACCCCACCCCACCCCACCCCACCCCAATCCAATCCAATGAAAGTAAGGAAGCAACCACAGTGACCCGTGTGAACATGGACTGCCTTGTAGAAGTCCAGGCTCCTGCCTAGTTTGTGGTTTCCCTAAAGCGCAAGATCTGTGTAGGCATGGA
This sequence comes from Hippopotamus amphibius kiboko, assembly GCF_030028045.1. NCBI lineage: Eukaryota > Metazoa > Chordata > Mammalia > Artiodactyla > Hippopotamidae > Hippopotamus > Hippopotamus amphibius. The sequence continues at coordinate 31,743,273 of NC_080200.1, read as the reverse complement.
AGCACGCATATGCTCCAACTCTCCGGAGCAGGGAGACCCTTAGGCTTGTGGAGCTAGGGACGTTTCAGCATTTTCCCTTCTTTGGAGATGATGTAGACAGGCTGCTGAATGTCCATTCTTTCATGGCACTCAGTCCACCCCTAAACCTAGAGATGTTGGAAAGTCTTGAAGTCGGCCTATGGAAAAGAGTTCTTGTGGAAGACGTTCCCTTACACATTCTCCTCATCTCGTCCACACTTCTGTCCTCTGTGTGTTATGAGCGGTCCCACTTGGATGATTCGTGATTTCTTAAGACAGGAAAGCAGTCAGTCCTCATCTCTACACCTCCCGGCCGCCCCCTCCACCACCCTGTTCCCGTGAGAGATTTTCTTCCTGCTTTCAGACGGGAGAAGGAAAGGAGGGTCCGTGTTCCCCTCCTGTTGTCACCTCGCATGGCAAAATCTCCCTATGCCACGGAGGCCCATTTGGGGGCGGTGTCCTGCGGGCCCGAAGACCTTCCGAGTCAACCTCAAGGAGGATGAGGATGTTCTCTCTTGCCACCGAACCGGTGAACCCGATGGCCTTCTAAGCAATGATGTCTCATCAGCCCACCCCACCCGTTTCACACAGAACGGAACAGCCTCTCCTGGATGACTCGGAGCAGGGGAGTTCCTGGGTCTGTCAGAGAGGGCCCTCTGCTGGCGGTGGGTGAAAAAGCACTGCACAGGACAGGAGGTGTTCGTGGTGTCCTTGGGAAGGAAAGGCGGGGGGGCATTTTATTCTTGGAAAGCTTATGCTGGCCCAGGATGTACACTATGAAAGATGATGCGACCTCATTTGGGGCGGGCACCAGAGGAGGGAGACGCGGGGCGGGGGGGGGGGGGGGGGGCGGGGAGGTGTAGAAACGCATAAAAGCGGTCCTACCTTAAATGAATAAAAAAATAACAAGCAATATAACATGTACAATAAAATAGAGCACACGCAAAGGAAACGAAGGCAAAGTACAGGAAACGAAGAGAAAAATGCAAAGCCTATATACAGTGCTTCCATGTTCCTCATTCAATCAGCTTGGTGCAGGAATCTCCAGGAGATGAACAGCAAGCATACACGGGTCAAGCGGCGGCCGCGGGTCCACCGGCAGCCCGGGGCTGCGCAGCCCGAGTCCGCGCGTGCTGTCGCTCGGCGGCCGGCGGGCCGGGTCTCTGGGCGCCCGCGGCCCGAGGGTCGCTCGGCGGCCGGCGGGCCGGGTCCCGGGCGCGCGCGGCCCGAGGGTCGCTCGGCGGCCGGCGGGCATGGTCTCGGGCGCGCGCGGCCCGAGGGTCGCTCGGCGGCCGGCGGGCATGGTCTCGGGCGCGCGCGGCCCGAGGGTCGCTCGGCGGCCGGCGGCCCGGGTCCCGGGCGCGCGCGGCCCGAGGGTCGCTCGGCGGCCGGCGGCCCGGGTCCCGGGCGCGCGCGGCCCGAGGGTCGCTCGGCGGCCGGCGGGCATGGTCTCGGGCGCGCGCGGCCCGAGGGTCGCTCGGCGGCCGGCGGGCATGGTCTCGGGCGCGCGCGGCCCGAGGGTCGCTCGGCGGCCGGCGGCCCGGGTCTCGGGCGCGCGCGGCCCGAGGGTCGCTCGGCGGCCGGCGGCCCGGGTCTCGGGCGCGCGCGGCCCGAGGGTCGCTCGGCGGCCGGCGGCCCGGGTCTCGGGCGCCCGCGGCCCGAGGGTCGCTCGGCGGCCCGCGGCCACGGAGCCTGCAGGCCGCTCGGCGGCCCGGGTCCCGGGCGCCCGCAGCCCGAGGGGCGCTCGGCGGCCGGCAGCCCGCGGCCTGCAGGCCGCTCGGCGGCCCGGCTCTCGGGGAGCCCGCGGCGCGAGGGTCGCTCGGCGGCCCGCGGCCACGGAGCCTGCAGGTCGCTCGGCGGCCCGCGTCCCGGGCGCCCGCAGCCCGAGGGGCGCTCGGCGGCCCGCGGCCACAGAGCCTGCAGGCCACTCGGCGGCCCAGGTCCCGGGCGCCCGCGGCCCGAGGGGCGCTCGGCGGCCCGCGGCCGGCTGGTCGACCTGCCTGCAAGTCGACCGGCGGCCCGAGGGTCGCTCGGCGGCCCGCGGCCACAGAGCCTGCAGGCCGCTCGGCGGCCCGGGTCCCGGGCGCCCGCATCCCGAGGGGCGCTCGGTGGCCGGCGGGCATGGTCTCGGGCGCCCGCGGCCCGAGGGTCGCTCTGCGGCCGGCAGCCCGCGGCCTGCACGCCGCTCGGCGGCCCGGGTCTCGGGGAGCCCGCGGCGCGAGGGTCGCTCGGCGGCCGGCGGGCATGGTCTCGGGCGCCCGCGGCCCGAGGGTCGCTCGGCGGCCCGCGGCCTGCAGACCGCTCGGCAGCACGGGCGTGGAGGGCCTGGGACCGCCGCCGTGCTGGTTACCCGGCGGTACGGGACGGCGCGGCCTGCTGGTTGACCGGGGGTCCCGCGGGCCCGCGGGTCCACCGGCAGCCCGGGGCTGCGCAGCCCGAGTGTGCGCGTGCTGACGGTCTCCCGGCGGCCTGGCTCTCGGGGGCACGCGGCCCGAGGGTCGCTCGGCGGCCGGCAGCCGGCAGCCGGCGGCCTGCAGGCCGCTCGGCGGCCCGGGTCTCGGGGAGCCCGCGGCACGAGGGTCGCTCGGCGGCCCGCGGCCACGGAGCCTGCAGGCCGCTCGGCGGCCCGGGTCCCGGGCGCCCGCATCCCGAGGGGCGCTCGGTGGCCGGCGGGCATGGTCTCGGGCGCCCGCGGCCCGAGGGTCGCTCGGCGGCCCGCGGCCACGGAGCCTACAGGCCGCTCGGCGGCCCGGCTCTCGGGGAGCCCGCGGCGCGAGGGTCGCTCGGCAGCCCGCGGCCACGGAGCCTGCAGGTCGCTCGGCGGCCCGGGTCCCGGGCGCCCGCAGCCCGAGGGGCGCTCGGCGGCCCGCGGCCGGCTGGTCGACCTGCCTGCAAGTCGACCGGCGGCCCGAGGGTCGCTCGGCGGCCCGCGGCCACAGAGCCTGCAGGCCGCTCGGCGGCCCGGGTCCCGGGCGCCCGCATCCCGAGGGGCGCTCGGTGGCCGGCGGGCATGGTCTCGGGCGCGCGCGGCCCGAGGGTCGCTCGGCGGCCGGCGGCCCGGGTCTCGGGCGCCCGCGGCCCGAGGGTCGCTCGGCGGCCGGCGGGCATGGTCTCGGGCGCCCGCGGCCCGAGGGTCGCTCGGCGGCCCGCGGCCTGCAGGCCGCTCAGCAGCACGGGCGTGGAGGGCCTGGGACCGCCGCCGTGCTGGTCACCCGGCGGTACGGGACGGCGCGGCCTGCTGGTTGACCGGGGTCCCGCGGGCCCGCGGGTCCACCGGCAGCCCGCGGCTGTGCAGCCCGAGTCTGCGCGTGCTGACGGTCTCCCGGCGGCCTGGCTCTCGGGGGCACGCGGCCCGAGGGTCGCTCGGCGGCCGGCAGCCGGCAGCCGGCGGCCTGCAGGCCGCTCGGCGGCCCGGGTCTCGGGGAGCCCGCGGCACGAGGGTCGCTCGGCGGCCCGCGGCCACGGAGCCTGCAGGCCGCTCGGCGGCCCGGGTCCCGGGCGCCCGCGGCCCGAGGGGCGCTCGGCGGCCGGCGGGCCGGGTCTCGGGCGTGCGCGTCCCGAGGGTCGCTCGGCGGCCGGCGGCCCGGGTCTCGGGGAGCCCGCGGCGCGAGGGTCGCTCGGCGGCCCGCGGCCACGGAGCCTGCAGGCCGCTCGGCGGCCCGGGTCTCGGGGCGCCCGCGGCCCGAGGGTCGCTCGGCGGCCCGCGGCCTGCAGGCCTCTCGGTCGCCCGGGTCTCGGAGGGGCACGCGGCCTGCTGGTCGGCCTGCGTCCCGCGGGCCCGAGGTCGCGCGGCCTGCTAGGCGACCGGGGGCCCGTGTCTCGGGACGCAGAGGCCCGACGGTCACTCGGCGGCCCGGGTGTCGGGGCGGGGGCCCGCGGCCCGCTGGTCGACCTGCCTGCAAGTCAACCGGCGGCCCGCGGCGATGGAGCCTGCAGGCCGCTCGGCGGCCCGGCTCCCGGGGGCCCCGCGGCGTGCTAGTCGACCGGGGGCCCGCGGGC